>NW_027210661.1:600000-635000 GCF_029030835.1 Brachyistius frenatus
TGAAATCATTACACACCGTGGAGAGAGCTCAGATTGAAAATGTAAGTCACTGATACACGGGACAAGCAATCTCTGTTTGTGCGAGTGAGTGAGTGAGAGAGTGTTTGTGTGCCAGTCTAATGGTCCATTGTGCTCTGTCAGGGTTTATTTAGCTGGCCCGGGCTGTGGGGCTGCTGGCTTTGGAGTCCAGGCGAGGCACTATTTTTACCTTAGTAGAAAGGGAGTACACTACCTCCTCTCTTATACATGTTTACATTCATTTTGCCTGGAATATGTAGACTAAATTACTAAATTAATATCTCTTTTATTCTTGGGTTGAGGAATTTTGGGTGTAACAGAAAGAAATGAAATATAGGCATTAAGAGATGATGTCCAGGAGAGATTGCCAGACCTCAGACAAGGCAAGAGCCATGCAAACCCACATGGGCATGCTCTTTCCCTATGGCAAGCTGAGGTGTCTCTTTTCTAAAAGGCGGTGAACAGCTGCTCTCCTCAAGTCAGGCCGTGAAAATGGGAAAAAAAAAAACACACCCAGTTTCTTCCTCTCCCTCCTCTCTGCAGCTCTCCCTGTGAGAGGCTGCTCTGACCAGAGGGTGGAAGGTAGGGAGGGTCTAAAGGGGCCTTACCTCTGACCACTGTGCTTTTCCAGTCCTGCGGGAGAGGCAGACCGACTGGGGAAATCTACACAGGGAGTGAGTGGATTGCTTAGAAAGCCAAGAGAAAGAGAAGCAGTGTCACAACATGTTAGAGAAAGACGAGGAGAAGCCACCAGTAGAGGGGTAGAGTTCTGTGTTGTGGGTGAGTTGTGTGAGATCATGATGCGTACTGACTGGGCTCAACCGCAGGAGTCGGTCTGGACGAACCTATTGACTGGAGAGTAGAAAGGAAAAGACACAACGAGGGAGAAGGAGGGAGGGATGAGGGAGGCGCTGGATAATATGGATGGATGTGGTGGAGTAGATGATGTCACCAGGCAAGCGTCTGGCCTCTACCTCAGTGATGACTACAAAGAGGTAAAGGACATGTTTGTGTGTCTTATTCCAGGATTGTGAATCACATTTGAATCATTAATTATCTGAAATTAATGTGTGCTGGAAACATCAGTGTGGTTAACAGAGTTGGAATATGTTTGATGGTTTGATCTTCTTAGTGTCTGCAAGTATGTGAACTAACACACATAAACAACTACAATAAGGACTTGTTCAGCATTTTAAGAAATACGCTTCTTCTTTTTTAACCAAAAGTTGAATGAGAAGATCGATGTTTGTCTTCAGTATGAAGCTACAACTAGCAGGTGGTTAGCAGAGCAAAGACTCAAAGCAGCACTATCAACACTGGCTTCGCTCTTTCCAGAGATAAAATAATTACCAGCATTTCTACTCTAATAAGAGCTGTTTGATATCTTGTTTGTTTGCTCCTGTGTAACAATGATTCCTACAGCTCTGTTTTATGGATGTACCAAACCAAATGTTGCTTGTTCATTTGTGAGCTTTAGGAGAACTTGTAGGCAGATTTTGTTTTGGCTTTTTTTGGAGTCAGGGTTGTTGTTCCTGTCAGTTTCTGAGCTGAACTGACCAACTGCTCCAGCTTCATATTGAAATATGATAGGGGAATTCATCTTCTCATCCAAATCCTAGCAAGTAATACGAATATTTCTCAAAAAGGTGAATTATCCCTTTAATAGCGGTCCGTGTGTCGGGTGCAGCCCAAAGACTTGAGGCTGATGTAGTGCTTGAAGTGTGGGCTTTAAAGTGCTTAGATATTTGGGGCACTACTATGACATAATGGTGAGGGTAACCGGGCTTCTTTTTCTTAAATCTGATTCATTCTTTGGGAGAGAAAAAAACCCAAATTCCTTCACAAACCTTTTCCCACAAATAGTCTGACCTTCTCACAGAGAGAAAGCTCAAATAACACATGGAGACCCATTGTCCTGTCCAAGTCTGGTTCATGCTCCTCAGCAACCCCCCTCCACACACACACACACACACACACACACACACACACACACACACACACACACACACACACACACACACACACACACACACACACACACACACACACACACACACACACACACACACACACACTCCTTATCCCCACACCATAACCCTCCCTCCCCCGCTTCTTTTACCACCACATACACATTCATGTCCACCCCTTTTACCACTTGCTGAGCTGTTTTCTTCCAGTCTGAGTGGCAGGAGCAGTCTGGCAATGACCTGCTGCTGAACTGTACCAGGGGTCAAAGGTCAGGTCTCTTATCTGGATGGAATGTTGCACTGCCTAGACAGACAGGTCTCAGATAGATAGCATACAAAGAGAAGACTCACACACACACACACACACACACACACACACACACACACACACACACACACACACACACACACACACACACACACACACACACACACACACACACACACACACACACACACACACACAGTTCAGCCGGCAAAGACAGCATGCTTCAAGGGACAGTTGCACATGTTGAGAAATACACATATCTGCTTTCTTGACACTAGTTGAATGAGAACATTGATTCAACTCCTGCAGATAAAAAGAGACGTTTAGCACTTAGCTTAGCTTGGAGTACAGACTGGAAACAGGGGATCCGTTAGCCCGTACAATGGTATACGTAACCACTGTACCAAGTATTAAGGTCAGCTGATAGGAGCATTTCTTTAAACATCAAGCTATTCTTTTAGATGCAGTATGTTTTGACTCTGGACGATATTTTCCAGAAATCTGTACGAGTGGATTCAGTTTTAGTCAAATCTCCGCCTGCAAGAACATCTGTGAACCGTGAAACTATGGAGCGCATTCATAACACACTCACGCAGGAGACACAGTGACCTTGTATCTGTTTGTAAAGCTGAGAGCTCAGCAGCAGCTCTCTGTCAGGCCTGGAAAAAAAAATGTGAGTGAAGCTATCCCTGTTTGGATTCTCAACACCACACACAGACTGCCAAAACACCAGCATACAAACTGCACCTTTATAAAAAAAAAAAAAAAAAATATCTCTGAGCTGTAGCCTTTTCAAACACACTTAGTCATATCCAGGTGCTCTGTAATGTCATGCTCTCACTGGTGATAGACTAAAAAAAGACTCAGCTAGCCTCAGCTCACAAGACCTGGTATTTGTGTACGTGCGTGTGTGCTTGTGCGCTAACAGTGGGTTCTTGTCTCGGCCGGTGAAGAGACTGCATTGTGCAGAAAAAGGGTGACCGCTTAGTGAGGAATGGTGCGAAAGAGAAGGAAGGTGATATATTCAAAAGTCCGTATTAATACTGGCATATTTTTTTCAGTGCAGATACAGTAGGGAGGCTAGAAAGGAAGACTGGAATTCAATGGACAATCTGTAGGCATGCAGGTATACAGCACATACATGCACACTGGTTCTCAGATCTTAACCATTTAACAATTTCTGGTCACAAGAGGCACCAATTTTGTGGGAGGCAGAATGAGAGTGCTCTTTGTTAGCACAGATAATTCAATTTATCTCCCTCCTTTAATGGAGATATTCAGGGAAGATTTGAAGGCTCAAAACAAGCACCCTGTCATCCATTGCCAGGGTTAAATAAGCCTTTTAGGCCTGCGGATGAATGGTTTGTAGTGCAGAGTGGAGGAGGAAAATGTCTTTGTCAATGGGGGTTTTTCAGTAGAGGAAATTGCTTTGGGTGAATTTGAGGAAAAACACAAATTAGCCCAGTTGTGCTCCTCCCAATCTAATTTGGACAGTGACAGCTCTGGTGCTCAGAGCCAGCAGCTGAAGGAGGGTCTTAGGATTGACACTCATTCTCTCTCCCTCTCACTCCCTCATGCTCGTTTCCCACATGCATCTTCAAATGTTCATGTAATGGATCCAGCAATTTTCCATGTCATCATCACATGGAAAATCTGATTCGGCTCATTTCCCATCTCAGGATTTTATAACATTTTGTAAGAAGCTCTTGTGGAAAAATTACCCAGTAAAGCACAAAAAAGGTTACGATAATGTTTTATTCATGACGATTTGAGTGACTGAGCCAATTAAAAGAGGAGATAGTTTGCGTGTTTCCGGCAAGGTTTACACTTCATTCAAAAGTCCCACCGGGAAAAGTAGCAATAAGAGAACATGGAATTCCTGCATTTCAGAGGCTGAAAACGCACCGAGGTGACTTGTAGTGAAGGCAAAAATTAAAGTGGATATTAAGCACATGAAGTTTAAACAACAAAAGCAGAAAAGATGGGAAATGAGCTACCGGTGAGGATAATAGACCAGAAAGTGAAGGAGAGACATGTGCATGTGTTTACGTTGTACTACCCAGTTCACAGCTCCACCTCTCAGTGATGTATTCCACACCTTTGTAAATGCTTTATGGGGATGCCATGATCACTGTTTTACCACACACACACACACACACACACACACACACACACACACACACACACACACACACACACACACACACACACACACACACACACACACACACACACACACACACACACACACACACACACACACACAAGTTGTATAACAGATTATGTTTATGCAAAGACAGGAAGTTGAGTGTGAGATGCAGACATAACCTGCGACTTGTTAATCCAGTTGCAGGTCAATGATGAAGGTTTCTGTATATAATAATAAGAATATAGAGCTGTATTACAGTTGTGACCAAGTTTGTAACTGTATCTGCACTAAAGTATGATTTGCTGATTTTCTGTTTCATTTTAATTGTGAAACTCATTATCTTTGGGTTTTGGGCTGTTGGTTGACAAGGTTTATAACCTTTGGGAAATAAACTTCACTCTGACATTGTAAACAGAAACTAAATGATGAATTAACTGGCCAATAAAATTATCAGCAGCAATGACCAATCTAATCAATGATTGAAGCGATGCATTTAGCCCTGACTTTCTCATTGCTCTCATTATATAAAGGTGTAGGTCAAGTATAAACAGTTCAAATCATACAGTGCTCTGTTAAAATATTGAAGTGTGTCCTTCAGTGTCCATGTAGCAGTGTATGAAATGCTTTTCATTTTAAATCATTGCAGTAGCAGCATATGTTCTGCCTCACATATCAAGAGAACTCTCACAAGATATAAAATGAAACCAAAAAATACTTTCATGCTGTTTATGGCCAAGTTGTAGCTTATCCTGCTGAAGACAAATCTTTCTGTCTTTTAACCGCATTAGTGAAACTCGTCACCTGTTCAGATAGTTAATCAACACAACGTTGTTAAGTTAGTTCTTCCACTGTAAGAGATTTTTAATTTGGAGGGAATTTGACAGGTTAAACCAGCGTACGTCTTTACGTCAGCACACAAGCAGCTGTGTACGATTGGAAACAGAGCTGTAAAGCTTCATGCAAAATGTCCCGTGAGCCCTCCTGAGTGTGACGTACTTCCTCACCCAGCCAGCCTTGACTTTAGTCTTTTCTCTGCCCCCACCGTATGAAGGAAACACAGTTAACAAAGCTCAGTGAACCTGCTGCTTCTGCTTTTCATCTTCGCTTGGAGCAACTGTGCAGCTGAGTGACTTGACTGACAGCTTTGTTGTAGTCGGCGTGAGTGATGTGTACAGAAATGCGTTTGACCTGCACTGTACCACACAGGCTGCAGTTCCGCCTTTGAGGCAATGAATTGAAACTTTCTTATGTGTTCATCTTGATTCCCCAGGCCATCTTTCAGAGAGGCGCGCAAAAGAGCAGTGCCAGGTCCGCTCCTCGGCGGGCCAGTGTGTGTGCTCGCGGTGCCAAGAGCGTCTCACGGGGCTCTCGTGTGGAGAGGGATTATGTTAATGTGTCCTTGGTGAAGGCACTCTCACCAACGCCTGCACCTTGTCAAGAGAGATAGACAGAGAGCGAGGAACGGAGGGAGAGAAGGTGTTGAGGAAATGAGTGGGAGAGAGGTGAAGGTGTGATGAGCGACTTGGAGAGGGAAGAATCGATCGAACGACGGAAAGAACAGGAAGGGCCTGAGGCTGAGGGAGAGAAGTGGAGATAGATGGAGATGAGTGCGATGATGGGGGATAATGAGGAAGAGAGGGAAAGACAAATGCCTGGTTTGACTGAAGCAGGTGAATAAAGACCGCATGGGAATGTGACACGATAGATGAGGGAAGGGAAAGATTTATCGAGGAGTAGGTGGGAAAAGGAGCAAAAAGAAGAAAGAGACAGACCCATGAAATGGGAGGATAGTAGTTACACCGCAGGCCAACAGCACAGACATCTCTTTACCCATTCTCACCTTGATTCTTCTCTCTTTTTTGCTTTTATTGTAAAAGGAGCTACAAGTCAGAGATATGTAACAGAGGGAGAGATAGAGGGAAAGTGGGTTCCTTAATTGGGGTTACTGTGTGTCTGAGGGACTCAAATTGTTTTGCAGAAAGTGTCTTAAAGACCACTAAAACTTTAGTGTGTGTTTCAGTGAATTTGATTATTCCCATTTGTTCATTTACAGAGTGTTTTAGTAGCTGTTTGCATTTCAGCTGGATACACTTGCTTGTTTTCAGCACAGACAATAGGGGCAGGTGATGGTCTGTGAGCGCAAGTGAAGCACGGCCAAAGCTGAAGCTATCCTGAGTTTGGAATTGCGGACTGGGAAGAGGCTCAGAGAGTAACTCTGGAGCTGATTCCTGCAGTTTTAATCATGTATGAAATGGATATTACAGAGTCCTTCCTCTGGAGTTTATCATATGTAAACCGAATCCTGTGTGAGACTTGCATGAGAGGACCTACTTCTTGTGTCGACTCGCTGTACACTGGTTGTTCTCTGAGACAACAGCACCACCTGCTGGTGTACACTGGTATTGGCAACTTGTAATGATCTCCACTTAGATATTTTACACATTTCCTTTCCAGTATATCAGCTGTCTGAGATGACGATGAACAACGTAGTGCAAATTAAGAAGAGGAGTCTGCTATTTATACGATTGCACCAGTGATTTGATCTGTCAGAAAGTGCTCCTGGCTCCGACTTGTTCTGTGGGAAAGGGGGTGATGTAGCTTGTGTGAAGTTTGTTGAGGTTCTTGACAACAGCCAGCCTGACACTGACCTGGCCTCATTTTGAAACTACAACGAAAATATCAATAATAAAGCAACCTAATGTTGTTCATCTCCTCTTGCAGGCCCAGAAGAATGAGAGGGAGTCTATCAGGCAGAAGCTGGCTCTGGGCAGTTTCTTCGATGATGGGCCGGGCATCTACACCAGCTGCAGCAAGAGTGGCAAACCCAGCCTGTCCTCACGGTAAGACCTCTGCCCTTTGTCTTATTACTTCTGTTTTATCCACTAAGCATGTGATTGATACTTGAAAACACTTCTGTGCGTGGTCATCATTCTACGACTAACAACGTACAATAAAAGCTTGGCTGTATTAAAAAAAAAAAAACAGTACGGTATGAATCTAAAAATTGAGATTCGCTGCCGTGGGTACTTGTTGAACAAACGGAGGCGAAGAGAATGACAGGAAGCCGAGAGGAGTGGTGTGAATAAGCCAGACGTAATCATCCCTTGTGGCTCTCACTTCCTAAAAGACACCTACACGTGTGCACACACAGTGCTGCCACCTCCCACTCTGTACCTTCCTGGAACTAGATGTTCTGTAAACTCTCCAGTGCGCATTGTATTCCTGTTATTTGAATCACGAGGACCTCTCAATTTTGCTGCCACAGATTAATTGAGATGGATGCAGAGGATGTACTTAGCAGGAGATTTTGCACTTGATAAATGAACAGTACCCGTTCTCTGGTTATTACCACACACATGAATTTGGCATTTATGTCCTGCATTTCCTTGCTACTTATCAGCTGACATATTCACCAATACTAATATATCTCAGCTTAGTTTATACTGCCTGATATATATGAGCCAGGCCCCACACTGTGAGTTATTGAACAGCAGTTTATGATCTTATGGTTGTCAAAATAGTCACTGAACACTTTAGTGCCTCCTACACGCTATTAAATTCAAGTTACAGAGAGCGTTTTGATGGTGCCTCTGCTAAAAGAAAAAGAAAAAACAATCGACCAGTCAGGTCCCATTTTAATTGGGACTGATTGGATCTATGCTGCATAATCAATCAGCCCTGTTTGTAATTACTGCATTGAATAAGCAGATTATTGATCCACAGTGGGATGGATCTACACCTTGTGATGTTCTGCTCTTCCACGGCACAAACACGCCTCCTCTGGTCACAGGCAGATTGCATCAGACCGACCAGAAGCCTCCCGATCGATCCACATCGGAGACAAGAGGGCGGACGATTAAAAACACAAGCCCTCCCTAATTTGAGCCTCAGCATGTTTGTTTCTGGTGATGAAGGCAGCTCGGGTCCGTTCGGATTTTCTCTCTTTTATTTCATTACAGTGCCATCTGCATATTTACACCTCTCTAAATGCGCCGTTGTGGCAAAACGCTTTGTTGAACTGGTCAAAGGTCATTTGTATTAGCAACAGTGCAGCTGACATTGCTGTGTGCTTTGGCCCCGGTCCGAGTCAATTACCGCAGAAGCAGCTAACGATTGAACTGACTTATCTGCATTTATGCTAATGTTACTTTTCTCTCTCCATTCCCCTCCGTCTGTGTGTTTCTCTGCAGGCTGCAGAGCGGCATGAACCTCCAGATCTGTTTTGTCAATGATAGCGGCAGCGACAAGGACAGTGATGCAGATGACAGCAAGACGGAGACCAGCCTGGACACACCTCTGTCCCCCATGGTATGAACTGATGTCCTCGCAGAGTTATTCTGTAGAATTCAAGAGGGGGAAAAAAAAAAAAAATCCTGAAATCACTACAATATGTGTGTTATTGATGTGTGAAAGAATCAAAGTGTAGAGATCTGATTGAAGCAAAAATGAATACAGAACAAGAATGAAAGCAGTGAAATGGTATATTGTATATATATATATATACGGTGAGATATTCTTAGTGCATCAGAGAGATAGCCGGCAGTTTAGCCGCTCTATGAATGTCTTTGCTCACGTTTTCTGGCCTGTTAACCAATTCACAGGTTTCAAATGAGAGATGAATTGGTCTATGCTCTCCAAGGCCATGGATGACTGGCCGCATTAACCTCCTGTCAGCACATTTAACAGTACGAGCGGGAGAAAGAGAAAATGATCATCTCTTTACGTGTTCCTCCTCGTGGCCCAGCGGATGTATAATGACGCTCCTGTCAGTGTGTAAACCGCACATATCAAAATGCCAACAATGCATAAACATGAATCCCTTAACCTCTTTTACCTTTTCCACTTCCCCTACCTCATTGTTACCCCCTGTCTCTAATGTTTATCATCTTTTCTCCCTCATTTATTATTCCATTACCTTTCTCTTTCATGTTTTTTTTTTTTTTTTCCACCTCTCCTTTTTCCTCCTTCCTCCACTTCCTCCCTGTAGTCCAAGCAGAGTTCCTCCTACTCGGACAGGGACACCACCGAGGACGACTCGGAGTCTCTGGAGGACATGGACTTCTTGAGTCGACAGAAGAAGCTGCAGGCAGAGGCAAAGCTGGCGCTGGCTATGGCCAAGCCCATGGCCAAGATGCAGGTGGAGGTGGAGAAACAGAACCGCAAAAAGTCCCCGGTGGCCGACCTGGTCAGTACCAGAGATCTCATTCTACCTTCAACAAAACTTTGAAACACTTTTGTACTCTTCAATACATCATGTTCGCCAGCTGATTGCTCAGTTTTGTCACTTACACCAATGATATCACAGGCCTACACTGTTTGTAAGATAGAATATTATTATGTAAACCACTTAAGTTCCTTAAAAGCTTTTAGACCACCATTCAGATGTTTACAGTATCTTTGCCTTAGTCTATCATTTTAATGTTTCGTATATCAGCTATGAGTCTTTAGGTGTAGGTCTGTGACATCATCAGTCTAGATGATGTAACTGAGCACTTGTACACTAACTGATGATTATTTAGGAAGAAGGTTTTGAAAGAAGCTCCTTGAATTGTGACTGAAATGATCAATGCTTAGTTATTGACTGGGTAGTCTGTTACAATGTAATAGAAACAAATCAGTGGTCGTCTATTTAGAGAAAGGAAGGTGATGATGACCCCGCTCATCATTATTGCATCCATTTTTATCTGCCCCACTGCCTCCTCAGGAGCACACACACACACACACCAAGAGACACTCACACACTGTCAGACTTGCCCACACTATATTTCCATCGAACAGGCAGAACAGTTTTACTTATTCAGAGAAGAGAAGGGCAGCTCGACCCGGCCCATCTATAATTCATGTGCCGGAAAGCATTGACTTGGGTGTTTAGGGATGTAGCTGTGCTCAGCAGTCAGAAGACATCACTGTCACATCCGGACTGAAGACACAGTGAATGTTAAGATGTATTAAGGCTACTGCCACCTGTAATATCTATTAAACTGCAATCATTACAAAAGCTAAAAGCTTCCCTAGAACGGTGATTAGCAACCAGCAGTGCTTCTCCCAAAGGGGTAACTTCTGCTGCTGGTCGTAACTAATTAAAAAAAATTTTAAAATAAACTCCACCGTCCAACCATCTATTGAACAAATTGGTGTTGTGCTTATCTTAGTAAATGTAGTATCTCACTAACCATGAGGCTACCAGCTACGACAGGCTGACCGCACACCGCACAGCTTTGTCAGACAGTGCTTTGTGGGTAAAAAGGTGCTATAGATATAGCAAAGCACTTTAAAATTGCTGTTTCCTATAGACGCAGAGCTGCTATGCAGGGTGCTCACCTGCCATTGGCTCCAGCAGTGTTCAGTGTCTTGCCCGAGGGCACTTTGGCATGTGGGCAGGAGGAAATAGGGATCGAACCACCAACCTTACACTCAGTGGGCAACCGTTGCGTCCATCTACTGCTACCAGTAATTTGACAGCGCGAGAAAATGATGTTGACGACAGGCAACACTTTAAAATACAACGTAGCTAAAGGTCATTGGTATTTTTTTTCCCAAAAAAACCTTTTAATGTAAGTAAATAAAAGTAATGGAAATAATAAACTAAATTTTTGATAAACGGATGGAATTGTTTAACTAAAAGTAATGGAAAAACAGTTTAAATGAATAATGACAGGTAATCATAAACAGTTGAAATAATTAGCTACAAGTACGAGATAAACAACTAAAATAATATGCAAGAAGTAAAGCAGTGTTAGTGTGAATGAAGAGAGAACTTGAGCTCATCTGACAAGTAGGAAAGGGGGGTTACACCAGACTAAGAAGGGGAGTAACCAGTGCCCTCACTAATTCACGTCCAACTTAACTGGATTGTCCTACTCGCTTGTCAAGGGCACAGACTGGGAGTTTGGCCAGCGCGGTAAGCTTTTACCCAAATGTCTGACGTTGTGCTGGAAGTGTGGATTTTCCTGAACCAACAAACAAATCATCGAAGAGAAAGCTGGAAAGTCAACGAGAGAAAAGAGGTGGAGGGATTTTAGAAACCTCAATTCTCTCTCAACTTCCAGTTCCTCAATTTGGTATTGAGTCAGTACTGTTGACTGGCCTGTTGGTATTGATGGCTCACATGGTAATTTGTAATGAATGGTATGACCAATCTGCAACAGAAACTCACACAGCAGTGAGAACTTGAGTCAGAGCTAATACCAATCTACATTTTCCCATCAGTTACTCACATTGTATTTGACATTATATTTCTCCCTCTGCCACTCTGCCGACCACAGCATGTAACCCAAAACTGAAATTGACACCTCTGCCTCAAGTACAGTTGCATCAGTGGCAATGTGAAAGTGAATGAGTGGTGAGAAACTAGCACATACAAAGAGAGTGCACAACCTCTCACTGACTGTGTGTCAGGACTTGAGGGGAGGGAGGGAGGGAGGGAGGGAGGGAGGGAGGGAGGTGTGTCGGACGGAAAGAGAAAGAAGGTGGACCGGTGTTGACAGAGGAAAAGTGAGAAAGCAAAAGATGTGTTCATGTGCGCCTGAGAAAACATGCACACGCCACGCTTTGTGTTTCAATTGCATGTGGTGGCGACACTCTGAGACTGACTGACAACATAGAACAGCTGCTGGTAGCAGAGACGTACACAAAGACAACAGAAGCACCGGCTTTTAAACAAAACCAAAACACCACAAATAGTTTCGCGTCTTAAAAATTACACTGAAAACTGATGTTTGAAGCAGTTTGCGGGTACTACTTGTAGAAATCCTGCGTGAGGTGTCACCCTTTACTCTCACTCCCCCCCTTGTCTGTGATTACGTAGCAGAAATTTGCAATACTTTAGCTGACTGGGATTTTGTGAAAATTGTGAAAATTATAATTAAAAAATGTTCCGTGAACAGGGAGGCCATAAAACTATCTGAGATATGAAATAGAATAAACCAGATTGCTCCACAGTGTGATGTAAAAGTGGGCTCACTGTTGGCCTCTACTGGAGATAGAAAACCCCACAGAGTCACTGACTTCATGTGCTGTTTACTTACTTCAAACACTGGCATCCTGTTTGTGCCAAGGTGGAATCTCCCTTCGTAGGCGCCTCCAAGAAAGCGTTATTAGAGATATTCCCTTTTGTTTTACCAGAGAACCAGAGACTGGAAAAGATTGTTTTTTTTTCCTCTCTCTGAAAGAAACCACTGTTCCAGCAGCAGATTAAAGTCCAACATGTTGTCAGTCAACCACAACATCTGACTGTTTATGTTACCTTATTTCATTTTGCCTGCTCTTATTCCGCTGATCATTTGTGCCAATGTGGGTTTTAACCATATTTTCATCAATGGTTTTTGAGTAAATAGATTGAATGTTTGTTTTTGTTTCGAGAATCCGGAACCAGTGAAAGGCAATTTTGCTTTATTTAAATGATTTAAAAGATGGAAATCCACCACTGCTGTTATTCATATATATGTAGATGCTGTAAAAGGCATTTCTGAACTCCGTCTGAATTCAATTCTGAGCCCCAATCATTCAATATGTCCATAAATGTCATAATGCAATGAAACCATTCAGGTCTTTTTGTTGAAGAAATGAAATGATTTAATGCAAATATTAACTACATGAATATCAGCAAAACAAAACATACGAACGGACATTTCTGTCAATAACATGAGGTTTCAATGTCCAAATAGAGAAAGCTAAATGTCCAACATGGCTGTTGTTTTTCAGACATTTATGTTTCTTTATGTGTTTTGTTTATTTTTTTGGCAGCTTCCACACATGCCTCACATCAGCGAGTGTCTAATGAAAAGAAGCCTGAAGCCCACCGACTTGAGAGACATGACACTGGGACAGCTGCAGGTCATAGTCAATGACCTGCACTCCCAGATTGAGAGTGAGTTGACTACACACACACACACACACACACACACACACAGTTAATACACAGAGTCTCTGACCTGTACTTTCAATTGCAGAAATGAGCAAGAGAGCACACGGGGAAAAACATGCACATACATACTGACCCCTAACCTATTCGGTGGATGTGAAAGTACTTTTGTATATGTTAGTCCCTTGAAAGAGCTGTACCAGTTAACAGCTTCCCCTGAGTATTTACTGTTACCGCACTGTACACATCATTGATCCTGGTACTTGTGAATGAATAATCTCTCGTCTTACATACAGCAGCTCCAAAAAAAAATCCCCATGAGTCCAAAAGCCTGAGCAAGGTTTTACTAACCAAACAGACTTTCCCCATGAAAATCTATTTTCATCATTTCTGGCAGAGCTGAGGGAACAATAGCCAAAGCTTATGATGTGAAAACTACCACAACTGCTGAGTGTGGTCGGACTGTCACTGCTCATAAAGTTTTCAGTGGCTCTGAAGTCCTTTTATGAACCCACAGTGAGGAATCTAAGCGGTCACCTGGAGTGTTTTAGTGTATATAGTGTATATATATAGTGTATACGTGTCATGGTCGTCTGTGGCCGTTGTGATGTTCCCATACCGTAAATATTACATTTCAGCTTTGTGATAGTGCTACATCTTATTGTTATCCTTCATATTTCCTATAACTCCAGGTCTGAATGAGGAGCTTGTACAGTTGCTACTGATTCGGGATGAACTACACATGGAGCAAGATGCCATGCTGGTTGACATCGAGGACCTCACCAGGTGATGAAGCACTTATTGAAGAACATATTCACTGCATTCACCATGTTGTTTTCACTCACCAGGTGTGCTAGAAAAAGAAAATCCTTAATTTCAAGAATAACCGATGAAAAAGATAATGTAGCCTATACAGTGGTGTGAAAAAGTGTTTGCCCCCTTCCTGATTTCTTATTTTTTTGCATGTCTGTCACACTTAAATGTTTCAGCTCATCAAACAAATTTAAATATTAGTCAAAGATAACACAAGTAAACACAAAATGCAGTTTTTAAATGAAGGTTTTTATTATTAAGGGAGAAAAAAAAAATCCAAACCCACATGGCCCTGTGGGAAAAAGTGTTTGCCCCTAAACCTAATAACTGCTTGGGCCACCCTTAGCAGCAACAACTGCAATCAAGTGTTTGCGATAACTTGCAATGAGTCTTTTACAGCTGTGGAGGAATTTTGGCCCATTCATCTTTGCAGAGTTGTTGTAATTCAGCCACATTGGGGGGTTTTCCAGCACTAACCACCTTTTTAAGGTCATGCCACAGCATCTCAATAGGATTCAGGTCAGGACTTTGACTAGGCCACTCCAAAGTCTTCATTTTGTTTTTCTTCAGCCATTCAGAGGTGGACTTGCTGGTGTGTTTTGGGTCATTGTCCTGCTGCAGAACCTAAGTTGGCTTCAGCTTGAGGTCACCAACAGATGGCCGGACATTCTCCTTCAGGATTTTTTTGGTAGACAGTAGAATTCATGGTTCCATTTATCACAGCAAGTCTTCCAGGTCCTGAAGCAGCAAAACAGCCCCAGACCATCACACTACCACCACCATATTTTACTGTTGGTATGATGTTCTTTTTCTGAAATGCGGTGTTACTTTTACGCCAGACGTAATGGGACACACACCTTCCAAAAAGTTCAACTTTTGTCTCGTCAGTCCACAGAGTATTTTCCCAAAAGTCTTGGGGATCATCAAGATGTTTTCTGGAAAAAATAAGACGAGCCTTAATGTTCTTTTTGCTCAGCGGTGGTTTTCGTCTTGGAACTCTGCCATGCATGTCATTTTTGCCCAGTTTCTTTCTTATGGTCGAGTCATGAACACTGACTTTTACTGAGGCAAGTGAGGTTCCTTGGATGTTGTCGTGGGGTTTTTTGTGATTTGAGTTTTTTCCCCCTTAACAATAAAAACCTTCATTTAAAAACTGCATTTTGTGTTTACTTGTGTTATCTGTGACTAATATTTAAATTTGTTTGATGATCTGAAACATTTAAGTGTGACAGACATGCAAAAAAATTGGAAATCAGGAAGGGGCAAACACTTTTTCACACCACTGTATTTAGTTTTTTTTGTCAGGACCAAAACTGGTGCATCAGTCCATCTCTCAACTCTTCTTGTCTTTGTTACTATTTGTTCCTTTGTATCCTTTTAAGAAAACATTTTCACATACACTATACTCAAGAATATTCAACACATTTTTCATTCTTTTCAAAACCTGGTGCCTAAATTACACAAAATGTGGTCGGTTATCAGATTTTGACATTTCCCACACAGGCAATAGTTCTCCTGACGACTTGGAAGCACGAACATGTAATATCAGTGGAGTTCCCCTTCAACAAGCGTTACTTAACAGGATGAAGGAATGCATTTGTCAGGGAATATTTTCAGCTGTGGAGTTAATGTGCTACTGAACACTTAGGCAGCAGGATGGTCTAAATAATGTGCTGTGTCAGCGTTCATGGCAATCAGTGTTAGAGAGTAATTAGTTACATGTAATTAAGTTACAAAATAAGTGTAATTATAATCTGTTACAGTTGCTGTAATTAAATTGCATTCAAAATGTTGGTTATTTCAAAGGAATTACATCTGAACATAAAAAGCTGACATGTAGAAGATGATATTCATTCTGTTGCTTTGCATCTCTTCTTCTGTCTGCGTCTGCACAGGCTCCATTCATTGAGCAGCTTGTGCTCTTAATTTTCAGCCTTGTTTTTGATTGGTTGGTTCCCTTGTTTGAATTTGCACCGCCTCTCGTCTGCCAATCAAATCATTCCAAGTTTGACTATAATCAGCGTTGTGTACTGTTGTGAGGTTTACACTGCCGAGTTTAAATTGAGTTTTTAGGAATTTTCAGCTTCTCTCCCCAGTTTAAAAGATTTGTTATGAAAGTAATCAAATGCAGTAAGTTTCATTACTAATTACATTTTCAACAGAGTAATCTGTAACCAATTACATTTTGGAAGTAACGTTCCTAACACTGGTGGTAAGACGTGAATATGAATAAAACACCTGTGAGGCTCACTGATGTGTTTTTAAGCTGCATCCAGCTGTAACTACGCTGAGGTCACTTCAGCGTCGGCTTTGGTGTGTTGACAATAAGAAAAATATAGAATATCAGCACATTTATCATTTGAATAACAATATCTTCCTTTTCTCTTTTCCAGGCACGCTGAGAGCCAGCAGAAACATTTGGCTGAGAAGACCCTATCCAAATAAGATCGCCCACCCACCCCTCACCCCCCCTCCACCCCACCCTCCCGCTGCCCTCTGCCTAGCTTCGCCCCTGCTCCGAGACGAACTCTTCCCCTCCGGCCATTCCCCCTCTGCCCCGTGTCGATCCGAGTCCTTCCCACTTGTCCAAAGTATTTTGCTCCTCGCTATCTTCCCTCCCCACCGCCCCCACGCCCCCCCCTTCCCCACCCCCCTCCTTACCCCCCACACCCCGTCTTTCCTGCCCAACTCACTGACTTCAGTGGTAGCAGCAGCAGCACAGAAGAAAGCCACCCTCTTTCATTTGCTTCTGTGGTTTGTCTCCCAGCGCTAAGGACGGAGTAGCACTTCCTGCTTCCTGGGAGAAGAGGAAACTGATTGTGTGTTGTCATGGATTCTGTCCCCAGCTTCCTGTGCAGTGATCGGCCTTGCTTTGCTATTGTTTCTTTTTAACTTTCTACATTCGCCACTAAATTATAACTGTTCACATGCAAAAATTGTGGGAAAAAAATAAAGTAATAGTGAAAAATTTAGTAGAAAGTCAGTCTTCAGAAAAAGAAACAATATTGTAAAAAAAAAAAAAAAAAAAAATTAAAAAAAACCCCGATGGAAAACTAACTTCTTCAAACCATTTTAAGTTGGACAGTAAATTTAAAGTATTTCAAAGTCGACCCGTTTTTATTCTGCACAAATGGTAGTTTTCAACTGAGAAATGTTCATTTGAAGGTGCTAAAAGAGTGTAAAGGAAACATGCCTGCCTTGTAGTGGAGTTGTAGATTTTGGTAACACGTTCACTCTAATTGCTCTTCAACATTTTGTGAATGTTGATTTTCTGACACGAGTCATTTTAAATGAATAAGTGTGTTAATATCGTTTTCATCCTATTGTATTCAGATACTTTATTTGAGGGAAGAAATGTTTATGTACAGATATGTAAAATAAAGAATAAACTTTGTTTCATATATGTCGGTTTCTTGTGCAGTATGTTGAATTTGTGATCTCGAGCTTCCTCTTTCCCGTGAACGTAGGAAGTGTAATTACTGATCGCGACCGCAGCGAGGCTATAAAGCATCCTCACATTGCACAAGTGGTATGACTCACCTCTTTCTGTTTCAGTCTTGCCTCATCATGACATTGTTTGTGTCTCACTCTTGTCGTTGGGGTTGGTTTGCTGCTCTTAAAGGGACTCATTGGTTTGGGCAACCCCTTCAAAGTCACCGTGAGGAATATATCTTTCACGTGAAATAAAACGGCTTGTTGTCTTGAAGTGCACGATGAATGTTTACTTGTGTGAGTATGAAAAGTATAAAAGCGTGCAGAAATGATTCTATATTTAAATATTTATATTTTAAAAAAAATTCCCCTCAGGGATTAATAAAGTAAATACCTACCTACCTACCATATTACTAACATATGGTAATGAGTACAATCGTTTTTCTCACATAAAATGCCCCCTCCCCCTCCCCCTCCCCTCCCCTGCCTTCTCCTGGTATGGTCATGTGTAAAACATTGACTGTTTTTTAAGGTTCCAGTCTTTGACGGTCCTGCGGTGGAAGCAGAGAAAGGCCAGGGAACTCCTGTCAACCACGCACTGACCACTGCAGTTTCAGAGAGTGCACTTCCTGTGAAAAGTCTGTAAAGCACAACGCTCGGGCTGCAGGTTGTGGAAACTGATTTACTGGCGTAACAAGAAGATGAAGTCATACTGTACGTGTGGGTTTCACATTCGTCTCTCTATGAGTCTAGTGCACTTGTGAGATACCGATTAACACCTTGGACCAACTGAAAAAAATAAAATAAAAACTCGGATTGAACATTTAACCTGTGGAACTGAAATTGGTAAAACACTTTCCCCTGAAGCTCGATTGTTTTCCATCATCATACACTCTTCCTCTGAAAATGACATTTGCCAGTCATAGAAGTGTAGATATTTACATTTTCTCTGAGGATTTTAAATATTTTATGATGTAATTTCATATTGAAAATTATCTTTTCTTTCCATTTATTTAACCTGCAATACCGGTGAATTATAACAAGTTTTTACTATGAATATTGTGGCATGACTAATGCCAAGAAGACCAGAAAACATGCATGTACCCCTTCCAAAATTCTTAAAACTGATAATGTTACAGACTTCCTATGAGACCGGTTTCACCAAAGTGGGACCAGTCATAGAAGAGGACATTAGCATAACAAGGAAGAACTAACCTTTGCTTTATGAAAGGTCAAAATGCAGTGCAAAGGACCGTTGGTAATTGTGGTCGCAGGGGGAGTTTGAAATGTGATATTTTTTTTTTTTTTTTTCTTCAAGGTGGTCCCCTAAGATGTCTATAAAAAAAAAGTTGAACCGGTAATATAAAACAAGATAAGTAAACATGCTCAGACAACAGTGAACTCACCTGTTAAAGAATTTATTTGGTAAAACGTCAAAGGTCAGAGAAATATACTGTAACGGTGTACTTTTGTTTAATGTGGGATTTGTCAAAGAAAATGTATACATGTGCATATATACGTATATTTATATTCATTTATATACATACAGAGGAGCAGTTGCAGCAAGGGGCTCATCTTGATGTGCTGCTGGACTGAAAGGTTCAGAAGATCCACCAACTACCCCCCCCCCCCCATCTATCTATCTATCTATCTATCTATCTATCTATCTATCTATCTATCTATCTATCTATCTATCTATCTATCTATCTATCTATCTATCTATCTATCTATCCATCTATCCATCTATCCATCTATCCATCTATCTATCTATCTATCTATCTATCTATCTATCTATCTATCTATCTATCTATCTATCTAATTAATTATCTAATTCCCACCTGGGAAGCACAGAGGTGTCCCGGCCTTGTTTCTTCAGCAGAGCTTCTGAGACCGTCCGGGCCTACATGGCAGATGGCAGCATTGTTCACAGCAACACATCTCAAAGTAAAAAGAGCGGGAACAACGTTTGTCTTGTCTGTAGTTGCCTGCGGGGTGTGAAGCGTTGCGTAGGGGGGAACACGGTGAAGGACCCGTGGCCTGTGGGAAATGCAGGTGGGATTAAGGTCGTCTTGGACTTTGGAGGTTAACCAAACCACCGGCGGTGGCCCGGGTTTCACGGGATGAGCAGTGGAGGATTTGGGGTGATGAAGTGGACCTGATGTGATCCAGGCTTTTCTGGCTACAGCCAAAGCAAGTGAGACTGACATGGTGGCTGCAGTAGTTGAGTGGAGACAGGCGGTTCTTCAGTTGTGTAGTTTGTGCTCAGGTGAGGAACTTCTGTGTGCTGTCACTAACGCTCTGAGCTGGACTGCTGGCTTGGACTACTTAAAAGGCTGAAGTGTTCCAGACTGTCCTTTGATGATAGCACATGACGTCACAGACTCGAGTGTGACATCACTGGTTGGTTACGCCCTATTTTTTTTAATTTATTTTTTTATAATAATTTGTTGGTCGAACCGTGTTGTTTTCAGACATTGTTTGGGCTCATAGTTTGCAGGGAGCTGCTTCACTAAACCTGATTAGTGGATTAAACCGGGATTTTCCAGCTATCCTTTTTGAACCAAGCCGTGATTCAGTTTCACGGACGCACGAGAACCGAGTTACCTTCAGCTGGCAGCTGCCTGAACCACAACATACTTGATCCATCCTGCTTCCTTTCAGTCAGCAGTCACTCCAAAAAACACATTTCTTATTGTTATTCCCTGTTCTGTTGTACTTTGGCTATTTCCCTTTATTTAATTTTTTTTACAAGCCTGCATTAAAATTAGTTTATGTTTATAAAACCTGCTATTCAGATTGTCGTTAAAACTTTGATTACTATTTTATTGCAGTTCTTCGTTTTTAATTAAGTCCGTGATAAGGGCAATATAGATATAAATATAATATAGGTCTAAAGTCTATGGAAATAAGCTCTTTACATTAAAACACGAGCACAGACTGTTGAGACTCAAAGTTTCCACCGCATCGCGTTGCTGTAATTCTCTGGATTGAAACGAGGTAACTGTAGACTATGTGAATGTCAAGAAGCGCTCAGATTGCTGATGAGGGAATTATTTCTGAAATTTGTCACGTTTGGTACGTTTTGCATGCTATTGGCTGTACTGACAGGTGCAATAAGATGCATCCCATACTTTGAGGGAGGGCGCGTCCCGTGCCAATAAAACGCAGCGTGCCTCTCCCATCGGAATGCTGCGGTTAACGGGACCAGATGTCACAGGTCATGTTGACGTTGCACCCAAAAAAAAATGCGCCCTGCCAATCTGCATCAATCAGCTTTTCTTTTTTTTTTTTTTCTTCTTTTTTTTGAAAATAGAAGAAAAAAAAAAGATGATGTCAGTGGATATTCATCAGTGTGGAGTAAAATACTCCCGCACCTACTGAGAAATCCCTAGTCAGATCACCATGCAAAATGTCAATCACGGTGTTACATCACTCTTACAGTTTACTTTTCCCCGTCGCTACTTTCTTTCTAAATCCGAAACAAAAATCGAGACTTCCCGGTTTTTTTCTTTCAACCAATGAATATCAACGAGGAAATTACGTGTGACGTTACTTTTCTTTTTTGCTGGCACACCTCTTGCATGCTATCTGAGGGAATCTCCCTTGAATACATATAAAGCCATCTGACAAGGAGGCACCAACTTAGTGTTGCTGATTAACCAGACTCAGTGCAAGGTCTCAAGAAATATGGCAAACTTTAATATCTGTAAGTCAGAGACTCCGTGTTAGGCTGATATATATATATATGTTTATTTTTTTTTTTATGTTTGTTTGTTTTTTACATATTATCCTATTGTGTTTTATTTTGCAAGTGGGACATCTGAGGGCTCGTGTGGACCCAAAATACCAATGTGTTGATGATTATTTCTCTTTTCATGCAGACTTGGCCAGCTGCGTGCTGCTGCTGACTCTGAGCTGGCGCACATCCACCGCAGTCCCGTTGCCCACTCCGATTACAGACAATAATGCACATTGCTCATTGCTCTTCAAGAGCCTCCTGCTGAATATCCGGGAGCTTCTCAACAGTGTGAGTATCTCTGCCAATTCTGTATTTATGTATCTTTCTTTCTTGCCTGTCCTTTAGCAGTGATTAATAACAGCATTTTGTGCTACAGGAGGTTTTGTGTTATGGCATCACATCTGATAAAGTGGAGCTGAGGAGTGAAACGGAGACCGTGCAGGCTTGCGCACCCACTCTGACTCGGGTAACATTTGTTGATTAATCAGTGGTATCAGTTATTTTTTGCACAATTATTATTAAATCAAAATAAAGATTTGTCTTTATATTTTAAATTTTTTTTTTTTTTTTACATTTTTCAAAAATAAAATATATTATGTAAATTATAGTCTGAAGTCTTTTAATGTCAGCTCAGCTGCCTCCAACTTACTAACCACTTTTAATGAACAGTGTACAGTCCAGATCCTGATTTGACTCGTGAAACAAAATTGCCCAACTAACTTCTGTTTAAAATGTTTTCCTCCACAGAACACAAGTTGCATGGTGCAAAGAAATTCATCCTTCAATGAGGTATGCTGTATTTTTATGAAATGCTTTTTAAGATTATCAGATATATTGTCTGTTAATAATTAGTTTGTCAGTATCTGTTTTATTTTAAAAAAAAAAAAAAAAAAAAAAAAAAAAAAAAAAAAAAAAAAAAAAAAAAAAAAAAAAAAAAAAAAAAAAAAAAAAAAAAAAAAAAAAAAAAAAAAAAAAAAAAAAAAAAAAAAAAAAAAAAAAAAAAAAAAAAAAAAAAAAAAAAGACTTAACATTTTTTGGGGCATTTTACGCGATACCAATTAAAAAACATATTCTGACCATTTTTGCATTTTCAAAGAGTAAAAACAGATGTCTGATGTTTTTGCTTTTGCTTTTGCTTTTGTATTGACAGAGTGAATGTCAGAGAAACATCATGAAGGACTTGGCCCACTATGACGCTGTTATTCAGTCCTACCTCAACTCCACACTCAGAAGTCCTGAGAAAGAAGGTGTACTTCTGGGTACCACTCTGGGAATGATACAGAGCCTGAGGAAGGTGTGTTTATTGTACACGTGTGGGAGAGAGAAAAATAGAGAGAGAGCGGGAGAAACTAGCCACGATGTAAAAAACAGAAAAAGTAAGACAAATCTGCTGGGAAATTACATTTGGAGGTTGCCTGACAAAATCTTCCTTGGTTTACACAGAACTGCTCCCTGAACCCGAATGGAGAGAACGACTCCTCAGAGGTATGTTTCTATTCCTTCTGTTTTGTTTGTTCCCTATTTAGACCTCGTCTTTCAGTCGTTTTTCAAATCCTTGTGCAGACGGAGAGGGGTTGTTTTTTTTCCAGACATGCAGAAATCTTAGTTTTTCTGTGAAAGTGGCAGCTCACTCCTCTGCATTCACACTGCATCCTTCTCTGCCGTCTGTACAGGAGGACGCTGCCCAGATGTGGGGCGATAACACCTTCAACAACCGGCACAAGATGTGCAAGATACTGAGAGGCTTCCACATCCGAACCATCACCATCAACCGCGTCATAGGCTACATCTCCTCCGGAGACCACAGGAAGTAAACATCCTGCAACCTTGACAACATCACCACTCCTCCAATCAATAGCACAACATTTCTTCTTCTTTAATTAATCGCAACTGAACCAGCCGTCCTCATGATTCACTACCATCACTCACAACTACAGACCAAGTAGTGCTTTACGCCGCTGCACAACTGTCTGCAGGAATACTGCTCAGGCATAAGCTAGCTGGCTCGAGTCCAGCCTCTTCGCTCAGTGATGGCTGAAGGACAGTCAAATGATTGCTAAGGTTAGCTGTGAAGGCCATGTTGGCCAATCTAAATGTATTCCAATATTTGGGGGAATGTATTTATTTAATTTATTTAAGATCTATTTATTTATTTATTTATTTATTTGATGGACTGTGGTGTAATTTATTATTTATAATAAAGTATTTTCCGTATGAAGAGCCGAAGTTGAAGTGATTCTTCTTTTTGGTAATTATAGACGACACATTGAAGGAATGAAGTAAAAAGAAACATACAGAAGAACTACGTTAGTTTTATTCAGTCAACATTTGCTTCTTTACCTTAATCCCAAAAGTCTTCGGAGGGATTCTGACATGACAGGAAACAAGTGGAAAGGAAAAAGTACAGACTGGACTGTTGCTTGTATATTTTTTTAAAGAAGCAACCCTATTTAGGGAATGTAAACATTGCTGCATAATATCGACAAAGAAAAGCCCAAAAGGTTCACTATCTTTTCCGCAGAGATGTTGGATTACAGATTTGGTAACTGGAAGATCTCCACATAGAGCTGACAGTGTCATCTTAATTGGTTTTAAGCTCCATATTCGGGAGATAAGCCTAAAAAAAAAAATAACTTACTCAAATATATATGAATGTTTTCTGTTTTTTTTAGCTGCATTCAGACAAGTTGAATATTTAAATTCAGCCCTGATATTTTTTTTTTTCTAAAGTGTACCAATGTGAAATACACAAATAAGATTTATACACAAGATGTTTGTTACAGTCAAGTTAAACAATACATACATAGTTTTGGATCTCTTTCAATTCAATGTAGTTTTAGAGTCATGGCTATCAAAAGGAAGACAAAAAAACCAACTATAAAACGATGTAAAAAAATACAAATAAAACATGTTTGAAAAAGATGGTAAAAAAAAAAAAAAAAAGTAAGTATGTACAAGTATAGTGTGCACAAATATAAAAATGCCGAAGACACCAAAACAGTTCAGTTATTCAGTCCGTACATTTTTGGACAGTCACATGCATCATGTAATGCCTAATTGTTTCATAAAAAGTCCCAAAAAAAATAACATTTAAAAGTGAAACAAAATGCATAGGTTGGATTTTTCCCAGTTTTTGCTGCTGCAACACTGCAGCACCTACATTAACATCAGCTACTGGCTACATAATTAGCTATTACATATCTCAATGACTCCTACCGGTCATTTTAAAGCATCATATTCTGACTACAACAAAAGTACCTTTTGGTACAGTGTGTCTGTTCTATAGTCATTACAGAACCACAGGTGGACCACATTTGAACAAAATTGGGGAAAATGCCTGTTAGAAAAAGGACAATAGCTCTTATCATGAAATGCAGAAATACAAACTAATCAGTTTCAAGTTTAGAAAATATTCAAAAGAGAAATAAAAACTGAAGGAAGAGCTGCTGTTTGGTCCACAGGTCAACGCTGCTTTGCTGTATTCCTGAGATCTTTGTTTTTTTCCTGGTGATGGTTCAGCAGTTGTTCAGCAGTTGATTTAATTCATATCCCTTTTCACTTAGCTGCTCGATTATCCATCATATCTGAAAAGACATACACCAAAAACAAAATAATCAATTGTCTGAACTACATACATGTGTCGTGTAGCTACATTAGCTACTACATAGCAAGCAGCCAACTGATCTGGCTGACCATACGTTCTGCACAGCAGAAAAGATCCTGGACCATCCGGTGACATTAAACTTTCAATCTTCTTGCCATAAGAGAAGGTCTTGACAAAAATGTCCTGAGATCTGAATCCGGGTTAGCCACTAGAGTGATATCATGAAACAGTTCATTTAGTCTGACGAGCACTGCACTGTGTAATAATAATAATAATAATAACAATAATCTTATCTTGATGCGCGGCTGACAAACACATTCAACCAAAGCTGTAACGAGCAGCTTCCACGTGAACCGGTGTTATTTAACAGTCATCAAAAGTTTGAGCGTTGGACTTCAGAATGATTTATCAAAATGATCATTATCATTGTACGTCTGCAGTGTTTTACCTCGCAGCGTCTGATGAACCTCATTTGGTAAGTCATCCAGCTCCTCCACACTTTTCCACAGGTGGTACGCCGTGGCTTCTCCCAGCCGCCGTCTGCTCTTCCACTCCAGCAGCATCTTGTGCTTCTGCATGGTCACATCTTTCTCTGCTGCCTGGATGTCATCCAGATCCTTGGAGTTCAAGTCCAGATAGATGGCCACCTGCTTCCACTCCTTCCCGAGCTGCTTGGCCACCTGCAGCAGCTGCTTCTCTGACATTGCTTTCAGCTCCTGACTCCCCGGAGTCATCACAGTTTTCATTCCATCTGCAGGAAAACACAAACAGGTGTGTCATTTTGCTATTATTTTAGACAGACGTGCATCTGGAAATAGTGCAGGTGTGGACTGTTGACCAGCTTGTGGCAAAACAAGGTTGTGCCTGAAGTTCTTCAGAAATCAGTAGTTAAAAAAAAAAAAAAAAAAAAAGATGTGGAAAATCACCTGACTCGTCCTGAGAGCGAGGTCTTTTACAGGCGGTTTCCTCCTCTGAGGGGCTGCTGCTCCTCTGTCTGCCTACGAGAGAGATCAATATGATGTGAGTCCACCTGTAGGAGCTGAAAGCAAGTGTTGGGAAACTGAATAAAATAAGGTGACAGGAAGCATACTGTTTGTCCTTTTCCTGGGCTTATTTCCCGTGTTATTCACACAGTCACCTGAGAGAAGAGAGTAGTGGGAGAAACCTAATTACAAACCAGTCAAAAAAAAAGCCCAGTGAACATTTTATTTAGTTGCTTTCATTTCCAATGAACATAGAAAGATGTGTGATGAAACTTTTCAAACCAATTCAACCTAGTTTTAGCTTCAACACCTTGGGTGTTTGTTTAAGCCTGCAGTATCTAGAGTAAGAGATAAAATGCACTGGTACCTTCTCTGATGGTAGCGGACCATACAGTCTCCTCGGTGTTAGTCTCTATGAGAGACAGTGTAAAAGGAGGGGGCTGCTCAAAGAAAGCTTCAAAGTAGCCTTTCATCTTAGTCACTGCAAGGGTGAATTTCAAGGCCTGCAAAGCGACGCGTGAACAGAATTTAGTTGTGTAGTCGGTGAGTAATGGACCCAAAATGTTTCTTCTCGCTCGCTGATGAGGATGATAATGCTGCAGCCAACAGTTGCACTATAACCGTGTGTTTGTAGTTTCAAAACATCAGAATGACTCGCAGCGAGCAGCCACACGTGCGTATAACGCAAAGAGACGCACCTGAGGTTTGATGTCTCCCTCTGGCTCGCTGAGGAGGCGATACGTCCCCTCGTACAGTTTACACGTGGGAGGCTTGTCTATCTTGATGTAACGGTTCTTGTAGCCTCGGACCTGTTTGCTGACATCCTAGTTCACGTGAAGACAGCAGAAAGACAAAGAGGAGGTAGAGGCTCCGTCAGTTTCTTCACGATGACAACAAACGACTAAGCTGAAGGCATCTCGAACAAAAAAAAAAAAAAAAAAATCAAGAGTCCAGTTGTGGTGAATGACTGCAGGCCAGAGCAACATAATGTGATCATAGGAAGTGATCATATGGGAAAAGATTATTAACTGTACTTTTTTTTTTATTTTTTTTTTTACAATAAACCTACTACGATTATTCACCAGCTGAATCCTCCTAACCACACACGCTCTCAAAACCACAGACACCCCTACTGAGAGATTTCATCAGAACAAAGAAGAGCTTTAATATCATGTCAGACTCAAGTGATGCACTTATATGGAGAGCAATGAGACTCGGGGTGGTGACAAGTGGATATCATATGATTTATGCATAAAACTATTTATACTTGAATTCTCACAAATGCTTGTTCCAGTCATCACACAAATACTGTACCAAATAATTTGAATACGTGGAAAACAATTTTACAAATAGGTACATCACAACCTGAATAAATATGGATACTTTAATATCCTTAACTTGAACTTCACAGATCTGATCATTTTTGCTGCTTGCATATAAAAATATTTGTGACATTCTTTAATAACAGGTTGTTAATTGGGCATGGATCACACAGATAACGTTACATTGGTGTGTGGAGTTTTAAGATGCGTTCAAGTGTTGGGACATTTAGACTTTCAGTGAATTAATGTGTAATGATATATAAGTGGGAAGATGTTTTTCTAAATAGACAAATGATCTCCCCGATTAGAACACATACATTTGCCAACTACATTCTTTACACAGTAGCATCTAAATGTAAATACGTAGTTTAAATAAGATACTTCTCGGTGGCGGGCTTGATGTTCTTCTGGGAAACAGCCAGTAAAGAAAAAAAGCGGATTACTCGGTTGTTGTGTTGATTGCGACACAATTTTTTTGAGTACCCAAAAATATGCACAAATCATTTTACACCTTATGGATTATGAATTTGGCATTTGTGACCATTTTGAGTGTCATTTCTCTCCTAATACCAGTGATCATGTATTATACAAATATGGAAATCAGCTGCCTATGAAGTGTGAAAAATGAACAAAAAGTGAAAGTAACATTTTTATTTTAATTCTGTGGTTTGGTTTCTTTTACTCATATCTGCAAAGGTAAGGCATTTTGCTGGGGTTTTAGCATGTTTGAAAGTTCAGATTGAAAAACATGGCGAGTAACGATGGTCTCATGAATGGAATGTTTCTTTGTGCTACTTCTGCAAGGAAGGTATTTCCTTACAGCACAGGAAGGAAATCCACAATTAAAACACAAAATGTGCTACTTTTAAGAAAAGTGTAGCCTATTGCAAACAGTTTTATTTCCACATACATAAGAAATGTCTTCAGAAGAGATGTGAGCGTGTATGTATTCAGACACTCAAACATTAACCTTGTAAACACTGTATTCAGTGATGGAACTGTGAGATTTCGTCACCATCACCGTTGAGGAACAGATACTGAAATTCAACTCGTTCCTCAGTAAACACGCAGGATTCTTTTCTCAATCGCCGCACTCGCGTGTAAAATTGCCAGAGCATCAACAGATTAAGAAGCCTGCTCGAACAGATATTCAAAGACAAGTCAAATATGGAGTAGGAAGTCAACTTGAAGAACACTTGTAACAATGAGGAGTTTTACAGCATTCATGAGCGGATACCTTGGTGTCAGACAAGTTGTTGATAGCCAGGTAGACGTGGAAGCTGTAGATGTTGTTGTAACTGCCGAGCTGCTTGTAGACCAGAACCACCCCGTGGTGCTCCACATCCTTGGTGGTCTGAATGATGGGACCCACGGGCGACAGGGACGTCACATTCCACTTCACGTGGCTGCCCGAGTGGTCCACTGTCGGCTCGATGAGCGGATGGTTGGCCTTTATGTGCAGGACACTGAATGTCATCTCGTTGTCTGGATCTGCGTCAAGATAATAGAGAAAAAGAAAGATGAATACTCCTCATTGAACCATTTTACACACGGATCCTTTTTAATGTGGCGTAACTGCACTAATTCATGTAATTATTTCTTGTGCTGAGGCCATAAGATGGATGATATCTTATTCATCCAGAATTCTAGCTTTATTTTCGCACCAAAATCAATTAGTCAAGGAAGAGTGAATTGTTATTTTAAATGGTGAAATTAAAGTTTTAATTACATTTATGACATCCTCCAGGTCATATCTTAGTTGGCGATGTTCATAACATCATCTTATGGGCCAGGTCAACGTCTCAAATTAACAATCATATGTTAAAGACAAAAAAACACAGGCCCGAGACAGCAATAACGGTCTCACCAGCCAGGCAGACGGAGTGAGGGAACTGGATGGACTTGAGGACGGACGCCTCCTTGTTGACCGTGTCCACATTGAAGATGGGTCCAGCCAACTTCCAGGAGTCCTGCAGTGACGCACCAAACTTGGACCAGGATAAGACTGAGTACCGCACCAGAACCCGCTCGGACGCTTCGAAAACCAGGCCTGTGACCGAACACTCATACGTGCCCTCTCCTTCCAGCTGCACCCTAGCACACACACACACACACACACACACACACACACTCAGTGATTGTGCTCGTTATCAGTATGAATGTGCTGCGGAGACACAACGTCACACTCACTGTAACTGTCCCTTGGAGATCCTCCTGGGGGTAACGACCTCATTGCCGTGGCTCTGTCAACAGCACACACAGCTTGTTTATTTACTTGCACGATAATAACACATAAAAAAACTGAAAGAAGTAAAAATGAGGACGGAATTAAGGCTTCTCAAAGGTCCTCCACAATATCTGAGCAGTGTCAAATACAACTATACAAGTATCAGGCGTTTCAAATCCGCACATTTAGTCAGATAACATTTCTGAGCTCACCTGATGGACGGCTTTGCATTTTTCACAGCATAATTTGAAGTACTTCTCCTCTGTCAGGACGAATGACAACAAAGTCAGCTGACACTATCTGCAGTGTTCTCCAACACATCTTGCTGTGAGCTGCTTACCTTTCCCATTTAAAAGCTCTGCTCCAGGTCCAGCGTCTGCCTCTAGAGGGTGACATCATTCACAGCCACGTTATCATACGAAAATCTTGCAGTATATTGCAGTATGTGAAACCTCCGGCAGACGCCCTTCACAAACGGCCCATCGGGTGCCAGTTTTTTTGGTTGTACGTGAGGGCGGGGCTCAGCGAGGTGTCAAATCCTGAGCTCGGAAAAAGCCAGCACAGCCCGACATTTCTCTGCATAATGATGTAGTATGACAGCCATTAAGATGCGGTTGTGGCTAGAGTTCACCATGACAACAAGCAGACTTGGCGGTCCACATGTATACAACAACACAGTTTGTTAGAATGAGAGCACACCAGTCGCAGGTCTCAACAAACATTTGGTTTCATGATGTGTCTTACTATTTTCAGACTCTTCTGCATCGGCCTCTTCATTGTCTGCGAAGAAAATGAGGGAGATAAATGTAGTCAGGTGTCTCCAGTTATGTTCACTTCATGTCTTACTTATTTTATAGTTTGATTTGGATTATAGGATGTGGTCCTTACCTTCCTCTTCTCCTTCCTGCTCAGCACCGCCTGCTGGTGAGAGTTGAAACACAAGGAGGAAGAGATTAAGACAGGAACAGAGAAATTAAAGGTTCAAAATGTGCTCACATATTCCTGAGACTTAAGATGAAAAAGATCAGGCAGTGTCTGTAAATATGAAGCTACCGCCAGCGGCTGGTTAGCTCGCACAAAGAGTGGGAGCAGAATAAACAGCGTGGTTCTGTCAAAAGGTCACAATCTGCCTCACTAATTAAAACTATTTCTCTCATTTGTTCCAACAATGATGACAAGAAGTCACTGCTGCTGGGCCTCATTTTAACCTTCTTTTTGTTGTTGTTTTGTACATGACGTTTGTAATGAACTCTAGTACTTGTAGACAGACTCTTTTTTTTTTTTTTTTTTTTTACCCCTTGGGACGAAAGCAGTGGATCCGTTTCCGTTTCCATTTTTATGCAAAACAAAGATCACATTTTCTGCCTGCAGCTTCATGTTTACCATAAAATAATGACTGTATAAAATGTCTTCATCTTACTACCCAAAATGGCAAACCATTCCTTACAGGTATGAGCTGTGATACAGCAGTCCAAAGTGTGTCTCTCACCAGAATCCTCCTCCTCCTCCTCCTCCTCCTCCTCTGAACTCTCCTCAGTGGACGTCCCCGTGTTCTCTGTTCAATAAATCAATATGCAAATGGCCAGGTGAGAGAGCTGCAACCTCTGGACTGATTTCCAATGAGTAAAAAGGGATTGATGCCACGAAGGTTTAACTGTAAAGTGTTGTGGTGTGATATTTCTGCTTACCTGAACTAGTGCTGTCGCTTTCCGTCAGGATATCTGTAACAAATCAGTAATTATTTTGAGGTAAGTGGTCTGTTAAAGCTGAGCAATGTCAACATGTGAGAAAAGGTCCTTGTATATTTCCATCTTATTGCTCACGCCTATGAATACTATTGTTGCTAACCACAGCATCATCACCATTAGGGGAACTACACCACTTCATTAGCACATTTCTGTGGTTATGATATTGCCCGGCAGCTGATGCATTACCAGCTAGAGGTGTCAGGAGGAGTAATGCTACTCAGAGTTTCATATGTTAATATAACCAGAACAGGAACCAGAAATAAATCGCACACGATACTATGTGAAGGGAGAGAACGCACAGATTGTCACACTCTGTTTACTTCTAATATGTCATGCTCCAACTTGCAGAGAAAACCTCAAGTGCTCAACGCTGACATTGTTTCAGACGTTCCTAACATGAGTAAATAAAGTAAAAATAGATTGAAGTGACATACATTTCAGTGTCAGAAAGTAAGAACAGAATAAGAACACAGGTGCAGCCCCACTAAGACCTCCAGATTTAGTTTACTGACAGATTTGTGTTCTTTTTAAGTCTTCATTTATATAAGTCATCCAAAAAAAAAAAAAGCCCTGAGCACAGCTGAATTACACTACCAGCTTTTACCTATGCATCATTCCTCGTAGCTGAACCGTGGCACCCTGAGAAAGAGCTTGTGATAAGTGCCACGCATTAACATTCTGGCACATTTATATGGATGCTTCCATAGGACCTGCTTCGCCTCTCTTCCCAGCAGCAGTGAATGTCCGTGGACTGGGCCATCTGGCTGATTGCCTGGCTGGCTAATGGATGAAGCCCATCCTCTCTGGCACACAGAGTTTTCTATCTTAGACTAACAAGCAGATGCTGCCGTCGCTGCTCTACTCACAGCACCTCCCTCATCAATCTCTCTCCGCTCAATCTGTCCGCTTCACCTCTCTCTGCACCCGCTTCCTCAATTCCTCTCTCCTTGTCCTCATATGCCTCCCATGGCCAATCTCTTTCTCTGCTTCTGCTGCTGCTGCTGCTGCTGCTTCCCTACTCAGCCAGCAGGCATCCCTCTTCTTCACTCTGGCATGGCTGCTGCCCTTCATCACACTGACAAACAAGGTGGAGAGCAAACACACACACACGCACAGATAGAGTTGTGTAAAGTCTCAGAGGTTTGGATAGTATTCACGGGTGTTGCCTGCCATCTGCTGGTCTAAAATCATAGTAGAACAAAGGGCAAAAAAAAAAAAAAAAAAAAAAAAAGGTTAATAGGTTCTATTAGACGTGTCTCCTTAACACAGATTTCCAACAGTTTTCCTTTTAGGTAGCTGGAAGGTTGTTAAAATACTTTACTCCTCACTGATTAAGTCATATACAGAGTTGATTAGCTTGGTCAGACTCTTCATTGATACTTTATGTGGTCTAAGAAATGACTTGGAAAACTTCTTGTGAATCATTTAATACACATTTCCCCTAATTCAGCCGAAAGCGTATGCGTCACTGGAATCTTTAAGATCTACACTAAAATTGCAAAATGTATGTAAGGTTGGAAAAAAATTTTGGTTGCATGAAAACATTCAAATGATCCCAATAAAGTTCATATGGTCAGATAAGCAAGTTTTCAGTGTGAGAAAAATCGAGCACCTGTATTAGATCTGTAATCCATACTCCCAGCGTTTTGAGTGGATTTAATATAATTGGTTAAAAAAAAAAAAAATTGCCACTGTTTCTGAATATTTTTAGAGGCCTCAGGTTGAGAAATGATCTGATATTTCACCAGAAAAAAAAAAAAATGAAATATTAAAGAAACTAAATTCTGAAACAGCGAACAACATTTGGTGTATCGGTGTACACTATTAAAACCAAACTCTGAATATGGAAATGACTGTGGGTGCATTTTGCTGCCCTTTAATGCAAATAATAGGAAAAGCAGGGAGGCCAGACAGTGAGAGGAGCCATGGATGGGATGGAATAAAGAAAAGGAGGAAGGGAACCAAAGCAGTGAGAGATAATAGATGGGGATTAACTCTTTTTAAACAATAAAAGGAGTCAGAGCAGGGTGCATTGCACAATCACCGACACAGACAGACGAAGAGCTGCATGGGCACGGTGACAAACTGAAAGAAGGATGAGCAGCAGACAGTGAGAGGAGGGAGAGGGAATGAAAATTAGTTGACGTTTACCTTTTTTATCAGGCGCTGGGACATCTCCGTCTCTGTGGGGCAGAAGAGATAACACTCAAGACTACTGGAAATCAAACAGTAGCTCACCATGAACTGTGAGGTTGAAAATGATGGTGCTGAGCTGCGTGCAGCTGCAGGATCTTAGCAGAGCACCACTTCTGCTATTTAACAGGTACAGGAAGTGAATTAGAAAAACAGGAACTCTGTACAACGACTTTCTCACACTTCTAAGACCAAGCCAGCGGTGCATGACAGATGTATCATCCAATCAGCTCCCCAGACACACGTCCAGTCTGACACACTTTCAGAGCCGTGTTGATGAGACTGGAAAGATACCGCGTGGCTACTTTTCCCCTTAAAACAAAACTGCTCCGATTCATACGGACACCTTTGTCATAACGGCGTCAGGCATAGAAAACAAGATTCTTCAACGATTATCTACTTTCAGTGATGTCATTTAAAAAAAAAAATTAAAAAAAAATAATTAAAAAATAAGATCAAATAGTGTTATGAATTAAATTTTGGGGTAAATTACTGATTCCGAGTCAGGTATTTTACACATTACACGAGAACACATCGCATTGCTCTGAGCATTCATTGCAATAATGTGCTTTCACTTATCAAATAATATTCTCATTAATTCCAGCCCTGCACAGCAGACCATCAAACACCAGCTCTTCCGAGACTATTCAAAATGTCTGCACATATACGCGCTTATACACGCGCGACTGCTCAGGAAATGCCGTACATCAAAACTGGCAACGATCCGAGGAGTCAAACAAAGTGCGATCGTTTATGGAGGAAGAGCGGAGGAACCTGTTGACGCGGTGAACAAGCGGCAGCACGCCTGAGCTGCTGCAGGGAGGAAGAGAGAGACAACCCCACAAGAAGAACGAGTTCACCACCAGCAGGCGTGACAAAGTAAACGCTCTCGTCCTGTTTCTCCCACTCAAGAGGTGTAAAAAAAAAAAAAAAAAAATACACAACTTTGTGATCAAAAGCGAGACGACGGATGAAGAAAACCGAGAGATCAAACCAGAGCGAAAGGGGATCTTTTTTTTTTTATTTGAGTCTGTGAATCCTGATAAGCAGCTGCGGTTTCCTGTTTTCAAACATCTGCCCAGGAAACACCGTGTTTCTCCTCTTCAAGGTCGGCCCGCTGAAAACCTCTGCCAAACTCAGTAGCGGCAGCAGCGAGGCTGAGCCTCGTCAGTCGCCGTGGCGATCGCCTCTTCCTTGCGAGCAAAGTTTCACTTTTTCGACGCTCAAATGTTTTCAGACAATGGAAAAAAAAAAAAAAAACTCCCTGCGTGTTTTTTTGTTTTTTTGTTTTTAAATCTTCCTCCTGACGGGAACCTCTGCGAGGGTCCTCGGTCTTGTTTCTGCTGAGAGATAAACGCCACAACATTCTCGTGTTTCCCCCACGACGTCCTATAAACACGGTGCTTCGAGCGGGACATCTGCGGGACAAAGTTGCTGCAGGCATTCATTTCTTCTTCGGATGTTTTTTTTTTTTTTTAAAGGCCTGCGTTTTATTGTTCAATTGTTGTTGCCCGGGCGACAGCACAATAGTATTCACTGAGGCATATGAGTCATCAGTATCACCTCACCTGTGTGTGTGGTTCACAATACAACATCAATAGTGAATAACAAAGAAAGTGATGATCAGACGAGGACTATCCTGAGGTTTTTAAAAACAGGAAACAAACAAATATA